>NW_006921534.1:3111113-3114777 GCF_000340215.1 Pseudocercospora fijiensis CIRAD86 | reverse complement strand
ATCGGCCTTAAGGGCAGCGAAGGCGTCTTAATTAGGAACCTCGCGACTAATCTTCAATAGGCGACCGACGAGGATACTCGCCTTAGCACTAGTATAGAGACTATAGACCTTAGCGGCCTTCTTAACATAGTTAGCATATATAGAGAACGGCTCTTCTCCTAGCTTGCTAAGGTCGTCGAGCTATTAATAAATAGAGAGGGCGGTAGGGGCTTCGCCTATTACGGCTTTAGGAACTATATCGATATCGGTAATAAGGTGCGCGATAGAGTCGCCCTTATAAGAACCGCAAATGTTCTTAGTTAATAGGATCGGCGAGAGGCCTCTATTTCTACGCTCGCTAAAGGAGCCTTCGGAGGAGACATCTTCTAGTAGTGTATTTAGCATATTAACATCCGAGTTACTATAGTTAGTACTATAGTTAGTACTATAGTCGGTACTAGAAGGAGCGCTGTATTTCTTAGTAGCCTTACGGAGGGCCTAGCGAGTATACAATGCCTTCTTACGCGCTACTTCGGCCTTAGCGCGCTCGTCTTGAACTTCTTAAGGGACCTTACGGTTACGGGTCGAGCGACGATCCTTAGCCTATATCTCCGCAGCGAGCGCGAGACTAGTAGCCGTATCGGCCTCCGTTTCTAGGCGAAGAGCCTTGCGTTTAAGAACATTAACGATAGGCGCCTCTTAACCTTTAATAATAAAGCCTATACTATTAATGCGATAGCCCTTCTCTTTTAGTAGATCCTTAGTTGTCTATACGTTAAGATCGACCTAGATAATCGCATCGTAGTGCTTCTTCTAGTAGGCTGTCGTAAAGTCGTTAAGCGTAAAGGACAAGTTAAGTAACTGCTTGCTTACCTTCTTACTAGCGGTAGATACACGATAGATTATAGTACGGGAAAGATGCTCGGCGCCTTAACGACGGACCTTGTACTTATTAACGAACGAAGAAACCTGCTTAGTACGCTCTTGTCCACCGTAGGCGAAGTTAATAAGGCTCTTAGGAAGACTACTTAGTCCTCCCTAATGTTCGAAGGCCTAGTCGAGGGTCTTAAAGCGTAAACGAATCTAGGTGCCGGCAGTCTCGAGGCTATAGACGATAGGAAAGGCTTATTTAATATCTATATCGTTAAGAACCTCGCGCTTGAAGATACGCTTACCGATAGACTAACGTAAGTTGTTTATGCCGTGCGTAACTAAGATAGTAGCCTTCTTAATGTTCCTATTAATAACGCGTAGTAGGGTGCGAGCGTTCTAGATCTTCTCTTAAGGGTCTTTAAGGGCGGTAACGATCTAGAAGCAGTACTCGAGGCTAGTTGTAGCAGCTAAGGCGCTATCGGATAGGGCTTCGATCGGAACTAGGGCGGCTAGGCTTAGGTTAATAGGGGCAGGTAGGTCGTTGCTGCTACTAGCGCCTAGCGGATTCGGGGCGCCGGAAGACATAGTCGACCGAGGCGGTTTAGAAACGAGTTTGCAAAGTGTGTTCGTTGCTTAATAATAATAATTGAAGGGTTTAGATAGAAGGGGGGTTTTAGGCGGTAGCGAGTTAGTTAGTAACCGAGTAGAAGAAGGAGCTTAGGAAGCTCGCTTTAAATATAGTGCGAAGGTAACGTAGTCCGTATGTTCCGCGCTAGTAAAGCAAACGGATAACGGCTATATATAAAAGTGAAGCTGTATACGAGACCTCTTTGTTATTAGGGCAGGCTAAAGTTTAACAATCGATCTAGCTAATTGCTAGTAGCGACTACGCGCCTTTATTAACCTTTAGCTATCGTAGATTCTCGCGTACTCGAAATGTAACTAGTCAGTTCGAGTCCTTAGTAGAAATCTATAGTAGTAAAGCTAGCGGGACTAATAACACCCCCGGGGTAGCATTGGCTTTTCTCTAGAGATACTCGGTAACGAGGAGCAAGTCGCCTAGGCCTAGCGCAGCTAATTCGTTAGTGCGTTAGCCTATAGCACTGCCGTTATAGATGCAGTATCACCTTTTATATTAGCAAGTACGTAAAGGTAGTCTATGCGTTTACCTTCTTCCTTCTTCCTTCTTCTAAACGCTAAGCTTGATAGCCTAAGGTCCCTATTCTTAGAGGCTATCGGCCTGGGTTGCTATGTCTATCTAAGAGCTAGGAAGGGAGAGGGTCAGGTTCGGCCGTTTTCCTAATGCTACCCCCGGGGTATTATTAGGAAAACACGCCTCGTACAGTTCTATCTAAGGAAATAAGAGCAAAGGAATAAAGTTACAGTAATATCTTAAAGGTTAAAGAGCAAAACAACAGACAAAGTAAAAGCAAAAGAGGGCAATAACTATAAGCATTAACACCGTAGGAACAAGTAGTAAGGACTAAAGCTATAGGGCGGCACTATATTAACAGCGCGGAGAACGATTAACAAGAGCAAGGAAGCAACGTAGTAGAGGCAGATAGAGGCAAGGAAGAGCAAGCAATCATTTAGTCTCGGGATCTAGCTATGATTCTAGGCGGTCTTCGTCGCTAGACTAGTTGAGCTCCTCCTCGGAGTTAGAGTTAGATAGCTAGAAGTCCAGTTCACTATCGGAATTAACATCGGAAATGCTCTGCGCGCAATTAATACGTATATAACCCTCCCTTTGTTTATAAGTCATTCCTAATAGCTTACTAAGATATATCTAGGGATGCGTATAGTTGTCGGGTAGAATAGGATCTATAATCGCGGTAGGATCCTCCTCTCGATAGGCATCTAAGGTCGGTAGAGGGTCTATAGAGGCATTAACTTCCTCCTCGGTCGGGGGAGGGCGGGTAGGCTCTCTCAATTCGACGATCTTTTTTAGGTTAGCTCGGGGGTACGAGTGCTTTAAAGTAGCACTATCAAGTTCCTAAAGTCGGTACGTAGAACTATCGTAAAGGACCTCCTACACTCTGTAAGGCCCTTTCTATTTAAAGGCTAGCTTGTAGGAGTAACTGTACTCTAACTCGGACCGGTATAGGAGAACTATATCGCTAACCTTTAGAGGCTCCCAATTAACAGTATTATAGTTATTAAAATACTGCTTAGCCTCTTTACGAAGGCGCCGTTGTCGAGCAAGTCCCTCCTAAGAAGTGGTCGTTATGTCCTTAAGAGCCTTAGCGCGTAGGGCAAGGAGATCTACCCTAGTACGAACAGACCCCCAATCGTAAACGCTATACGTGCGATAGGACAACTCAATAGGAAGAACGGCGTCCCTCCTAATTATAAGCTCTACTAGCGTAAGTCTAGTCGTATCGATAACAGTAGTTCGATCCGCTTAGAGAAGGGCTAGAACGCGGGTAGAGATAGGAACGGACCTGTCCCCTCTATTAGTTATCTTAGATAGGGCATCTATTAAAGACCGATAGCTACGCTTAACAATAGCATTCGACTATAGATAGTATAGGGAGATGCGAACGTTCTTCGCCCTATACGAAACAAGCAGCGCTTGAACTTCTTTAGCTATATTATTCGTAGCGTTGTCTAAGATGATCTCGTAAGGTGTTCCCTAGCGGTAAAACAGATCCTTAAACAGGAAGGTAGCTATGTTACGAGCATTAATAGCACCGCAGCCCTTGTGGAAATGATAGGCTTCCGGCTATCGAGAAAGACCTTCCCGAATAATATAGAGGCTGTTATTCCGGCTTAGATGAACCCTATTACCGTACTATCGTTCTCCGACTAATTA